>NC_083768.1:45103810-45126310 GCF_963514075.1 Conger conger | reverse complement strand
GTAAAAAAAAAAAGAGAAAACGACATAAAATGGCACCTCTTGGCAAACTCTTTGGAAGGGTGGCACAGAAACAGCCCTTAATGAGCATGATAAACAAAACCGACTAGCTTGAGATTGCCAAACCTCATCAGAATTATTACTGGAAGAGAGTACTATGGGCAAATGAGACCAAAATTGAACGTTGTGGCCATACACACCATCGACATGTTTGTTGGCAAAATATAATGCATACAAAGAGAAGCACCCCATACATATAGTCAAATATGGAGGTGGGTCAGTGATGTTTTGGAGATGTTTTGCTGCCAGTGGTCCAGGGCCACTATTTAAGATCAATGGCACAATGAATTCAACAAAGTACCAAGATATCTTGGCAAGGAATTCTGGCAAGGAAAAAACCTTGCCTCTAGTAGGAAGCTGACTCTTGGCCATGGGTAGATTGTCCAGCAGAACAATGACTCCAAGCATAAATCAAAATCCACACAGAAAATCCCTCCAAATGTGTTCTCTAACCTTATCACAAATTACAGGAAAAGACTTGTGGCTGTCATCTTTTTTAGCGGTGTTTGCAAGTACTAAACCAGGGGTTCCAATAATTGTGAAACATGTTTTTTGGGGAAATAATTTTTTTTATTTTAAAAATATAAGACAATTGTTGATTCCAATGAATCAATAATAAAGCACACTACTTCACACATTAGAAAATAAAGCAAGTTTTATGTAAAAATTGACCAATTAGCTTTTCTTTGGTTGTTAAATCAGCTTGGGTTTTTACATTGAAGTCAATGGACAGAAAGTTATTTAGCACTCAGCATGCATACTTCCGCGTGCTTCACTGATTATGGTGGCCAAGTGCGTGCTTTCTGTCTAGTTATACATGCATGTCTTTGAGTTTAAGAACCACTGGCCTGAATGCATAGCATTGGCAGCGCGTGATGTGTTTTTTTGGTTTGCTATTATATTAGCATTGATTGTCTCCTTCCGCGTTCCGTACCTGTCTTTTGGTAACCACAGCAACCGCAACGCGTGAAGACGAAATGCTTTTCCCGGATAGTTGATTTTGTGAAGAATTTCAGTTCTCCTGAGGCGGTAATGAAAACTATCTGCGATAATAATATTTGCTCGATGCAATAGACAATTAGATATTCAGGTTCTTTAATAAATGCTTGCTTTGGAAGCAAAGAGTTTAAAGTTATGTGCGAGAACACCTAGAGGGACTAAGGTTAGACCAGTGGTTCCCGCGGTCAAATACAACACCAAAGATGTAAATATACGCACGGTAACTTTCTTAAGAGTGTAACATAATGGATATTATTATCTAGTAGCAAGACTCGCTGTTATTAATTCGCTAATGGAACTACATTTTCTCTAAAAGTACCTATCAAATTCTGTCAATTTCTTACTTTTGTCAGGGTTTCGCTGTAATGGCAGGACCAATGGAACTCAACCGTGTGATACACATTTTGGAGGATCCATTTTCAGTAAGTGATCATTAGCCAAATATTCTTTAGGCTAAATATATTGGAAAAATGTATGCCAACTGTCATGCAAGTTTAATCTTGATAGCAAAGGTTAGATTTAAGTGGCGTCCTGAAATTCTTATTGCGAAGTCAGTCACTAAAATGACTTGACTCAGCTTTATTTACTGTGTTATCTAACTCTGATGAAGTATCTTACAAAGGAATTGCGGTATCCTTTTTATTCTGAATTTTCCCCTTGGTTTTATATAGACGTAACTGCATGGTGAAATCTGTTTCGGTTGTGCGGTGTGAAATTGTGGGTAAATAAATCGAAAATTAAAATAATGTGCGAATAGTTATGTAAATCCGTATTTTAATGTGCACATCTTGCGATTTTATTGACTTATAATTGAAAGATTTTATTTTTATTTTCATTTGTTTGCCTTTCATTGATTGTGTAAAGTTGTGAAAACGCGATTTTATCGGGACGACAACTATTCCCTCTGAAAAAGTTTGTGCTAAGTTTCGGTTTGCAAGTGGCAGCAAATTAACGTTTTGAAAATGTTTCTGCATGTTGCTGCTTTTCAGAGCACTATTTTTCCTTATCTACTCAATAATGGCGATATGATTGTCTTTTAATCTTGATGTAGGCTAGCTATAATTGTTTTCTGTTTTGATTTGCTTAATTACTGTACTGTTCTGTGCATGCATTCTGTTTTTAATGTTAACTGCCCAGGGACAACAGATGAAATTCATGTTGTTCGCTAATTCGGGGACATCCTAGTGGATGTCAAGCAAGCAAATAAATAAATAAATATAAATATACATAAATAGCACACAACTTTGATAAAAACGTCAATGATTTTTTTCCCATCTTAGTTAGCAATTGACCTGTTTATATGAATGTCTGTAAGCATTACTAGCTGTTTGTCATGACACATTAGACACTAATAAAATATGAATGAATTTGTGCGGGTCAGTACTGACCAAGGCATTCCAACAAGCCTGATATACCAGTGCAAGATATAAATCTGTGTTCTGTTTTTTTGTTTCCTTCAGAACACTCTGGAAGAGAGACATCTCTTTGTCCTGAAGAAAATGGTAAAAAGATACCAGAATGGCTTTGTATCCATACATTATTTGTTACTATTAACTTAGGTATGCATTTGTTCCCCCACACACGGACACACACACTTTGTGCATGTCCTTCAGTTGGGGACAGTTTACGGTAGTTTATTGAACTATTTCTCATCATCTTGTTATGTTTCAAAAGTACACTTGTTGTTAGGTGTCTAGTGAGTGCCGTTTCCCTTGTGAATGAACTGCCGAAGTTCCCTGGGCTCTAATTACGAGTGAGGTTTGTGTTCAGCAATTCTGTCAGCATGTTCTGTTGTGAAAATAATAACAATATGGAGCTTTAACTGCTTTATTTTTCTTAGAAACATATGTAAAGCTTGTTTTAAAATTATCTTGTAAGACCCTTTGTTTATTTTGTATGCTCATGGTAAACCACAAGGACACTGTTTCATCATAATAGAAAAATAATAATTAGGCAACTTTTTGGAAATCATTGGAGTCTTTGTTTAGCCTGATATTATCCATAGCTTAATCATGCAAATTTGTAAACTGAGTAAAATAAAATAGAATATAAAGTACATATATCAGCACCATAGCTCTATAGTCAGAGTTATAGCAGAGAAATTGTCTCTACAAATGCCTGCAGTAAGAAGGCATAGTGTATTTATTGTGCACCCAGTTGAAGAACACAATCATTTTTTTCTTAACTTGATTATCCTGAAGCTTCTCAAAGAAATAGCTGATGTTTTCAAGATTTTAAACCTGTGTGTAGAGAAGGCTGAAGATCATTCTCAGTACACCTTGGTAATGTGCGACATACTGAAGATATGTGGGTAAGACTGTTTATATTTTTGAACCATATTTTATCTCCGGTGAGCAGGTGGCAAAGCAGTGGCATAGCAAAAAATGGGTCTCTCGACCACGATATAAAAGAGGATACTACTGCCCTCTAGAGGAAACTAAATGAGTTATTTTCAAAAAATCATCCACACAGACTGTGTGTGACCTCTTTCAAGTTGTTTACTTTTTGTAATCCTGCAAATAACATTGAAACACTGTATAAGGATGTCTGTGAATAATGCTAATGAGTTTTGGGCTGGCTGTAGCCTAGTGGCTAAGGTACACTGGGACTGAAAAGGTTGGTGGTTCAAACCCTGATGTAGCCATGATAAGATCTGCACAACTGTTGGCCCTTAACCCTACCTTGCTCCTTGGGGCATTGTCCCCCTGCTTAGTCTAATCAGCAGTAATTCACTTTGGATAAAGAATGTCAACTAAATAAGAAATGATCTTAGTTCTCTGTGGTGTTTGTGCTGTGTTCCTCTTTGTATAAGCTATAAGGTTTGCCTTCTGTACCTTCAGGCTCCCTCTCCTGAAAGAGAAGACCTCTGATGAGATGTACTATGCCACGGTAGTACAGGAGTCACTCTCCCAGATGGGTATGCAGTGACATCACAAGCGCGTGCTATTCCCTCATTGGCGGAGAGCAGAGAAGCCAATGCCTTTGCTCGTTTCAGGTTACCTGATGAGAGTGCCGAGCGCTGACGTCCGGCTGCAGATATGCTCCTCCATTACGTCCTTCTTCGGGGTCCAGAAGTCCAGAGCTCATGTGGAGGGTATGCATCAATCCTGGCATTTTAAATGTCATCTTATCCTGTAGCCTGGAATGGTATTCACCTATCTCTTAGCCATTGCTGAGTTAAAAATGGTCTGACATACCAGGCTACCTGTATCCTACTTTCTTAAATGAAATAAGCCAAGGAACATGTAAACTCACCACAAATACACAAATTTCATTTATTTAAAAAAGATGTAATGCTGGCCAACATGTACCGTGTTGTATAATGCAGTGCTTAATACAGTCCAAGACCCACAATTCCTTGCAAATCGCCTCTTTTTTGCTCTGGCCCGGTGTAGGGTTCTGCCCTGTTAGCCTTGGGTTCCGGGTGCAGATGGTGGAGCAGAGCGGGGTAGCGGAGATTCTTGTGCTTTCCATGGCCCTGCTGGAAAACCAGGTTGGGGTCAGGCTGCATGTTCTGAAGACCCTGCAGATCCTCTCCAACTCCTCCGGTGAATACCTCCCCTGCATTTCAGCTTTTGTGCTTAGTGATGAACCGATGCTTTCTGGATGTGTGATGCTAATCCCTGCTGAAACAGCTCAAACTAGGTTTTGAAACAGTTGGTAGGTGGTTAACCAGTTCAGACCAGCTCCCAGCTTGACATGGTTTGACCAGCTCAAGCTATGCTTTGAAACAACGGGTAGCTGGTTGACCAACTAAAATCAGGCAAGCTACCAGCACTAGCTGGCTGACCAGCTCATACCCAGCTAGACCAGCTTTATGACCAGCCTGGCCATGCTGGTTGACCAGCTCATTCCCAGTTAGACTAGCTTATTACCAACTTTGCCATGCTGGTTGACCAGCTCATACCCTGCTAAACGGGCTTATGACCAGCTTGGCCATGCTGGTTGACCAGCTCATACCCAGCTAGACCAGCTTATGACCAGCTTGGCCATGCTGGTTGACCAGCTCATACCCTGCTAAACGGCATTATGACCAGCTGGACTAGCTCAAGCTGACATGGCTGGATTTTACAGGAGGGATGGTTTGTTGGTTCATTGTGGTAAAGCCTAGCGTAGAAGACTCACAACAACTGAAAACTTGAATCAGACAGAATAGAACCTTAACTTTATCACCCTTTACTTGTACACTTTGCAAATATTGTTTTTTTTAACCGAAGGTGGTATGTTCTATCTTAAAAGTATGTATCATTATCGTATGTATTTGGTTTATGATAAGAGGGCGGTTGAGGTGTTCCAGGTTTAAGGCAGTATTCCAGGTTTAAGGCAGTGTTCCAGGTTTAAGTCTGTGTTCCAGGTTTAAGGCAGTGCTCCAGGTTTAAGACTGTGTTCCAGGTTTAAGGCAGCGCTCCAGGTTTAAGGTTATGTTCCAGGTTTAAGGCAGTGTTCCAGGTTTAAGGCTACAGTGTCCAATCTTTCCATTGATACGGCAACAGTGGTGAACTGCAGTAAAATGGTGAAGGCCCAGGGTGCCAGCAAAATCTGCAGCCACATGAGTGAGCCCGACCCCTGGGGACAGTTGCTCTTCCGCTCCTTGGAGCTCCTCTGGAACATGCTGGAAAAAGGCGGAAAAGATGAGGCCACCTCACAACTCAGTAACATGGACTGCATCACGTAAGTAACATTATTACATGGACTGCAACATTTATCTGACTCAATTACATGGACTGCATTGTGTAAGTAGCTCTTACATGGACTGCATTGTGTAAGTAGCTCTAAATACAGCTCTATTAAATGGACTGAATCCAAACAACATTTGCCCTTAGCTAAGACTTACAAATAAATACAAGTGGTAATTGGCTGTCTTCACCAGCACCACTTGAAGACTTTGCCTATCAAATTAACTTGGCAGGCCGGGTTGGTGAGTAAGTGAGTTAATTGAATCCTGGCCTTGTTTCTCTGTAGTGAGGGGATCCCTGTTACCACATCCTTAACGTAATGTGCCGTCACCTGTCCTCTGACAGGATGGCGAGGTGATTCACGCTTCCCTGCATGTTCGGTCATGCACGGCCGGGTATAAATACACACGCTCGGAACCACTCGTTCTAATCATTCGCGAGCACTTCACTGTTGATTGCACTCCGGGGATTAACAAAATCCGCCGGCTTTTTCCAAGCCAGTAGTGTCTCTAAGCACATGGACCTGCTTCATCTCCTTGCTGGTGGAGGAAATTAATGAAATAAGTATGTGAGCTTGATTAAGGTTAATCCCCACTTTAATGGGAAGTTCTCCAGAGAATACGCCCTGGACTTAGTCCATGTTTGCCCTTTTACTTTGAATGACAAATAACAGGCGTGTTGTTTATTTATTTGTTACCAATGAGTAGGTGTGCAATTGAGTGTGGAATGATGGTTTTGGCTTGTCTTATTAATATCTTCAAAATACTTCTTCCTATCAGAAAGACCTAGGTCTAATATGTAATTGTTTTGGATTCAAATACTTCTCTGCTTTACTGATATACTGACTGATGTATTGGAATGAATGAAGAAGAAGATATACTGTTATTTGTCCTCTGTATTTGCCCCATACTAGCTATATAGGAGCAGTGGGTAGCCACCATGCAGTGCCCAGGGAGCAATGTAGGGTTAAGGGCCTCCTAGCTCAAGGGCCCTACAGCTGTGCAGATCTTATCGTGGCCACACTGGGGCTTGAACCACCAGGTCCCAGTCATGTATATTACACACTATGCAACAGACTGCCAAAATACTCTCCAAAAGTGCGAACCCCACATTCTGGTCCTCTTGGTTGGCTCAATTGCACTAGGCAGGATCAATGGAGAACAGAAAAGTGTTTGAATCCAAAACAATTACGCATTTCACCCAGGTCTGCTATGAGATGAGTGACTTTTTAATGCTCCTCTACAGGGCTTTGAAGGATGCTCTACAGCACCAGTTTCTGAATGCCTTTCAGCAGGCTGACCAGCAGCTTCGGAATGACTTGCTGGTGATAATAACTCTAATAGCTGACAATCCAAACGCTCCCTTGATTGTAAGTAAAGAAAGTCTAGTTTTCGCCTTGTTTCTGTATGTTTTACAAGAATGTATATGACCACTGTTGAAATTAAAGCATACGAGCTAATCAATTAATCTGTGTTTCTCGTCTTTATCAGGAGAGTGGATTGGCAAAGCTGCTCGTCCTATTTGCTACATTCCCTGAAAGTACGTTTTTGCATTGCATTAACTTACACTTTTTTATTGTATTGTCTGGTATTGTCTTGGGATTGAAAATAATAACTTTCTTTATCTTAGTAAAGAGCCATAATCCACTCGTTCGAAATCTCAAGCTGTCTTTTAACTACGAAGACTTTGAGATGAAGAGGTTGCTGTTGAATGCCATTGTTGTCATGTCAAGGGACATATCCTCTTTGCAGGTATGTGCATGTTTTTAAAGTTTTTTTGAACTTTTATTAAGCTTCACCTAATTTTGTGAACACGATTGTGTATGCTATTTGACATAGCTTAAGTATTGACTGTTCCTCACTTCCTCACTGTTCCTCACAGATACACATTTTTGAAATATAGAGTGCGGTATAAGTATTTGGACAGTGGGATAATTTCTGTTATTTTGGGTCTGCACACCAGCGTACTGTATTTGATAGGATATAAATAACATTATTTCTGTTAATTATATATGTGTTTGAGTCCACTATATCTGTCATTGTATCAGTAGTTAATCAGCATTCTGCTTACAGCTCACTGTCTGAAATACATTTGAATAATACCTATTTTATATTTTCAAGCAGAATATTTATCAGTTTTCGTTTTCTTTTTTTGAATAAAAGAGAACAAGAGACCGTCTCTATCTTTGCACCCATACCATTAGAAATATTAGTAGTTCTCAAACACGTCACACGGGGCCTCTGTTCAACAGCTGTTCAAAGAGGGCCAGGTTCTGTCCGCCCTGCTGCTCCACCTGAACCCTGGCGAGAGATCGGGTGTGCCTGGGTGGACCCCGGTCCAGCAGGGGGAGCTGCAGCTGCACGCCCTGGCCACCATGCAATCTGTCGCCCCCTTGCTGCTGGAGGACTACGTGACCTGCCAGGGGAACACCCTGCTCCTGCTGCTGATGGACAGGTGCACAAAGCAAGGTTAGGATGCACACTCGTGGAACCAAGATCACAGAGCAGTTTCATTCACACTTTCATCTCGTATCCTTTACTGTCGAGACCCTTGCCTGTAGTGACACTGACCGCACTAGCTCAATTAAATGTTTAAAACTGTGTCCCCCAGCTCAGTCCTCTTGAAGAGAAGGCTTCCTATTGATTTTATAGGGGTTGCAACCAGTGTCAAAGATATAAGAAGTATATGAAAATAGCCTCGTGGTATGCATGCTGAAAGGTACTGATTGTAGAGAAATAGCTCATTCCTCAGTGCATTCACATCAGATGATCTGAATTTGCAGCTTATCATGATGTGTTCCCAGTAAATAACCATCCTGGAGCCAGTGGTAAATGTATCTTAACACTGTAAAAAATGCAGAAGTTTGGTACCCTGTGTCAAAAGATTTTCACATATTTCATATCTAATTTCAGGCCAAACTGATGCCTGCTCTGGACAGGGCGGTTGGCTTGGAAACGGAGTGACGGGTGACACAAAGGCCCAGCTGCACGGCTGTGTGAGGGTACTGAGAGCCATGGTGTCTCTGGGAAGTGACATCATCAACCAGGACCTCTGTGACCAAGGAGCTATCACC
Organism: Conger conger; assembly: GCF_963514075.1. Lineage (NCBI taxonomy): Eukaryota > Metazoa > Chordata > Actinopteri > Anguilliformes > Congridae > Conger > Conger conger. Next base: position 45,117,505 of record NC_083768.1, on the reverse strand, counting down.
CAGTTCCTGGGTAAACAACTAGAAACTAACGCGTTAGAAACATTGTACTGAATGTGATACCTTTCTTTCCTTAAATATCTTTATTTATTAGACCTTGTGTTCAGAAGAACAGGATGTAATGGGGAAGCCCTCTCCCCTCCTTGGTGTAGATACACAAAGAGCACACTTTAGCGTGACTTATTTTCAGATGCGTATTTGTTTGTTTTCATAGAAACTTTAATGCAGTTGGAATCGTCTAACAAAGAAGAAGCTGCAATCACCATAGAAATCATGACTGACCTTCAGCAAATTCTGTCGCTGCTTTGCGAGAACGATCTTCACAGGAAGGTAAGAGTCCATCAGCATTACACTAATAAACCGACGCATTAGGATTACGGGTAGTCAGTTGCGAGAAGCCCAACAGTCACTTAAATTATTAATGGAAGCGTATGAAGTGAAGTACTTTGACAAATATGAGCCAATGTTCCTAAAGCCCAGTGCTCTGAACTACTCAACCACATTATGTTGATGCTCAGCAATACTGTTGTGCAAATTGAACATAAATATAAGTAACGGCTAAATAAATGCTGCTTCCAACAGGAGCTGTTTGGGTCAGGTGGAGTGGACATGCTGGTCCATTTCCTAAAGACCAGCTCTGGAAAGTTCTACAGTGGCCTGGGACATAACAAGCTCGTCCTCTCCACTGTGGACTGCGTCTGGTGAGCGGGCTTCACAAAGTGTCTGTTTGTTGGACTTGTTTGTTAGTTTAGTCTGTTTTCTTACATTGAGGTACTGCCATTTTAAGGTCCTGCGTTGTTGGATGTGACACCACCGAGGACATATTCCTGGAAAAGGAGGGGGTTTTCCTTCTGCTCGATTTACTTCACGTAAGTACAATTGACACAATATGTCAGTATCTTTGAATTAAGAACGCCCTGTACAGTAATTCTGCTTAATAAAACATTTGCATGGGAAATTTATGAAATGTATTAGAGTTTCAGATGTACAGTATGTAATTCATCTTTACTGCTTTCTGAGGAAGGGTGCTTCAGAGGAAGAGACACCTCAATTACCATGGGCTCACTATAAAACCATGGAATCATTTCAAAGCGACTTGTTTTATCACTTCTTACTGAATAACTGAATAAATTGGGGCTCCTTTGAAATGCAACAATAAAACTGGTTGAATTATAATTATGTTTGTGGGTGTTGTTTTTGGTTTGCAGTCGGGTCCAGGAAACATGCACGGCGTGGTGCTGGGGACTCTGCTGGAGCTATGTGACAACCCCAAAACCCTGTCCCATGTCCACACCTGGAGGGGCCCGAAGGGGCTGACCGTGGCTGCCCTGCTGCTGCTCCTGTGGAGGCAGGAAGAGAGGGAGCTCTGGGCCGGGCACGACCGAGACATGTCCACTGCAGGTGGGTGTTTCTGTGGAGATGTGACCACTGCAGGTGGGTGGTTCTGTGGAGATGTGACCACTGCAGGTGGGTGGTTCTGTGGAGATGGTTCTGTGGAGATGTGTCCACTGCAGGTGGGTGGTTCTGTGGAGATGGTTCTGTGGAGATGTGTCCACTGCAGGTGGGTGGTTCTGTGGAGATGTGTCCACTGCAGGTGGGTGGTTCTGTAGAGATGTGTCCACTGCAGGTGGGTGGTTCTGTGGGGATGGTTCGGTGGAGATGTGTCCACTACAGGTGGGTGGTTCTGTGGAGATGGTTCTGTGGAGATGTGTCCACTGCAGGTGGGTGGTTCTGTGGAGATGGTTCTGTAGAGATGTGTCCACTGCAGGTGGGTGGTTCTGTGGGGATGGTTCTGTGGAGATGCTCTCTCCCATCAGACCAGCTTATGCTCTTTCCTGATTAAGTGATTTTTTCTTTCTTACACAACAGTTTCTGTTAAATTCAGCTGCTTACCTCAATTCACTTGTTGAGTGGATTAAAAGTTGAATCAAATTGCTGCCCCAAGTGTATAAAGTTTTTTTGTTGCTTGGCTTCACCATATATATTCCAATGTGACATTTTTAATTCGGAGGAAATATGGAAATCCTGTCCAGTTGTATTAATCGAGCAATTATTGCGGTTGAAACACACTACAATTTTCCATCCTGCATCGCTCTCTTCATTTATATACATTGTAACAGCGCACTTCTGTATAAGAATGTGTACAAGCAGGAGGTGTGCAGTATTACAAGACATTGGGAAATTACATTTAAACACTGGTTTGGTTTTAAATGGCAGATTCCACCAGTCCTCGTTCGGTGGTGGATGACGTGGACCCGGTACCTGCTGACCGACCCACTGCGGTGGTGGTGGACGTATCAGACAGCCTGCAGTCCAAGATCTATTCCGTTTTCTCCAAGCTGGGTAAGTGCAGGCTCCTTTTCTGGCAAGAAGAGGAGCACAAGAGGAGGTGAAAAAAGCATAAGAGGATACCCTTAGACAGCTGTGGAAAAGTATAAAAGTGGTTGAGAGAAAAATAAAAGAAACAGTAATGCCACAGTGAGAATAGGGGCGACATGGCTCAGGCAGTAAGAGCAGTCGTCTGGCAGTCGGAGGGTTGCCGGTCCGATCCCTTACCCGGGCTATGTCGAAGTTTCCCTGAGCAAGACACCTAACCCCCAAATGCTCCTGACGAGCTGGTCGGGGCCTTGCATGGCAGCCAATCGCCGTCGGTGTGTGAGTGTGTGTATGAATGGGTGAATGGAGAAGCATCAATTGTACAGCGCTTTGGATAAAGGTGCTATATAAATGCCTGCCATTTAGAATAGCATTTATTATAATTAATGTCTCAGTCATCAAGGCTATATCTATAGTGCACTCCAGGTGGAGTTTACAGTCTCCTATTCAGTGCAGTTAAGTCTAAACTTGATTTAAGATGTAGGAAATTTGTATGAAATTACTAATTAAGATTAACCCCGGGTTTAATTGTATTGGGAAATTGCTTTGCTTACCAAATGTGTTTACGTGTGTTGAGTTGGATTATGCTCATCTGCATATCATTAGCACCTGATGTGAGAACATTCCAGAAAGTGAAGCCATAACGTAAGCGTAGCATAGCGTAGGTTACTGGATAATCTACTGTTGAATGCTGTTTTCAGGTTTTGAAGACTTGCCTGGATTAACAACTGAAGATAACGTCACTCTTTCTATTGTGAGAAAATATTTGGATTTCAAGGTAAAAATTTAATCTCTGCCGCTGACAGTTCTTGCATCAGTTTCAAACAGATGTGATAGCAGTGCTGTTATAAAATGGCCGCAGGTGATGGAGGCGTGGGTTGAGATCGCCGGAGAGCTCAGAGCTGAGGGGGTGAGGCCCGTCACTCCAGATGAGGAGGCCCTGGAGGCCATCGGGCAGATGGCAGGAGACACGACCAGGACCGTGGCCCTGCGGCAGGCTGAGCTAAGGGAGAGCCAGAAGCAGCAGGACATCCAGCAGGAGCAGCTCATGTACACAGAGGTGCTCGTCTGATGGAAACCTTCACTGAGGGAGACCGTGCTCACCCACAGAGCTCCCATTAACCCAGCAGCTGGGTCTGTCGTGTCCTGTGACCTTAAAGGCCCACACGCCTCAGCATTCACTTACTGGTTTTAGCATTGGAAACACCCACAAAACACGCATCGGCATTCTCAGATTTCAGAACATGCCTGCATATATGCCCTCTGCGTATGTTTCACAGATACGCTTCAACCACAAACAGCAGGAGCTCGTAGCAAAATCATGGGAGCATCACGTGGCGAAGACATCTGACTACAAAGTGCTAATGGTGAGTCGATGCTCTTTGCTCTTTTTTTGCTTATGATGAAAGCCACATAAACACAAATAACATGTCATTTTATATGTGCTGTGATTATGTGCTTTTCAAAATTGCTTTAGGACACTGTTGGAAGTCTCTGGTGAACTGTCCTTTAAGCAAATATCAGAAATTGCATTACATTAAAGAACTTTCACGCATTTTCAGACATGAGGTAACTGGATGTTGGTTTGTTCACAGTACGTTTCCTGTTGTTTTCCTGACTGTTCATTCACATTTCAGGAATCAAGGGACCGTCAGGAAAAGTCCATTCAGTCTTCCAGGTCAAAGGCCAGACGGGAGGACTCACTTTTCCACTCTACTCAGATTGCTGGATTACGCACAACAGTAAGTCATGTATCATTATTCATAATATAATGTGACCATGCTTTCTACACCAAGAGTTGAAATACTGCTAACACATGCACGTATATACTAATATACTAATGTACGTATGTACTAATATAGTAATGTACATATATATTAATATGCTAATGTATGTATATACTATGCTACCATGTGTATATATTGTATAATGTTCTGTTATAACCATATGGACCATTTAAGGCACAAAGGTACAAATGGTTTGTCCTAGAATTTTTCTTCTTTTTGTAGTTTGGTCTCTTCCTGCTATGAGTGGGCAAGCTAGGACAATGGTGGTGTGCCATGCCCATTGCGGTGTTAATTGGGGAAAAAGTGGCGTAATAATTGCCAGTTAACAGTGATAACTTATTATTGCTGGAGGGGGCACTATCGTCAAGCGACACACACCACATGGTGTTAATTCGATGGCGCTAACAGTCAATTATTTATAATGGTCAATTATTTCCAAGTGTGTATGTGCCATATTCCTTCTGTAAGTGAATGCTGTATATTCACAGTGGCGGCTGCTAGGTTGAAAATTGAGGAGGTGGAAAACTTCCACTTAAACTCATAATTGGTTGTGACCCGTTGGTTGTTTCCTTGCTTAACAAGTTTGCCACCTATCTGAATAATCTTTTGGGACGGCTTCTTTCATGTCATATTAGGGAGATTAAGATTTCTGTACAGACATAGCACAGTCCTTCCACACTCATGTATACTGCTCATAAAGTGTAGTACTGGATTGTTCCACAGAGACAGGGCATGGGCAGCCTGTAGCCTAGTGGTTAAGGTACATGGCTAGGACCTGGTTGGTGGTAGCCTGATAAGATCCGCACAGCTTTTGGGCCCTTGAGCAAGCCCTTAACCCCCTCATTGCTCCAGGGGGAATTGTCCTCTGCTTAGTCGCTGTGGATAAAAGTGTCAACTAAATAACAAATGATTATTCCTGTTACCTGTGTGCGTTGCAGCATTTCTGTGGCCACGTGCTGTCGGTGGAGAGTACTCCAGTGCACCTGGTGGGGGGGCCCCTGGCGAACACGGACCTGGCCCTGCAGGCAGCCCCCATTCGGGGGGGAGCTCTGCAGGCACACCCAGCCAGGGCGTCGGAGCTGGAGCACTTCCACCGGAGCTCGGTTCCAGCCAAATGAAGGCCTACCTGCACTTACTGTCCTGTCCCATACACCTTTTTCTGATCAGGAAGGTCCATACAATTGTACTGTATGCCAATGTATTATTCATTAGTGTAAAACAGTGTTCTCCTGTTCTTGGAGAGCAACAGCAACAACCAGGGTGTGCTGGCTGTTATTTTTACCTTAATATCAGCAACCCAGACTCAAGAAACCAGAGGTGAGTTAACAGTGTAATCAACTGCATTAATTGATCAATTAAGTGCAGAGTAACAACAAAAGCCAGCACACACTACAGCTCTCCAGGACCAGGAGTGAGGATCACTGGTATAAAATATAAAGCTTATCAGTCAGGTATCCAGTTTCTATTAATCTGTTGTAGACGATTGAAAATAATATTAACATATTAGTGAAGTCTGCATTTCTATTTTTTGGTTCTTTTTTTGCCAATGCTTGAAATTGATTGTTCCTAAATATTTTAAGTTTACAACTTGTCTTATTTATAAAAAATGTTTGTTTGTTTTGACAAAATTATGTTCTGTGCACTGTATGTATTGTTCTATACATATATAATGCAGTATAAATGAAATAAAGATTATAAGAAGCTATAAATAAGCTATAAATAAGCTATAAATAAAGTAATACAATCTTTACCAGGTAAATTGTAATAGTTTTAATTGTTCATCGTGTCAAGTGATTATGTTGTCATATAGACATAATAATACCTTCTCTGTGGTGCATGGTAACACCGCGAACGTGATTCAAAGGTGCTGAGAAAAAGACAGACCGGACATGCGCACTTGGTTTAAGAGCATTAGCACCGACGCACGCCTGCGGAATTTCAGAAAGGCGAATTGTGTTCTGAATTATGTATTCGTTGTGATGAATTGTAGCAAAAATACATGATTGAATGTGCAGTTGCAACCAACAGAGGGCACTCGTGTAATAAAGGAAAATGTGTAGAGAGTGGTTACGCAGCTCGGCCAGAGCACGCCCCCAACCGGAAGAGACTGGGTAAAGAATGTCAACAAGGAAGACGCTGGGAAATCAAACGTGTTCGAAATTTTGAGGTGACCAAAAACTACAGAACAGTGAGGGTCTTCATATTAATAGTAATGAATGTTAACCTGTCAGAAAACTAAAGAATATTTGAGATTTTCCGTGTTATTTACACGCCTTTTTAAACTGGAAGTGCCAGTGCCGGTCTTGTTGCACTACGATTGCTCTGTGTAATTATAGAAACATAAGTTTTATTGAATTGCCTGGCTGCATTGACACGTTTCGTTTTCCATATGATTTTATGCTTACTTGTTGCCTGGATTTTAATTTAGAACATCGTTATAACTGTGAAGAATGATGTTCTCTCTCATTTGTCTCGCTAATGGATCTTCAGGACAGGTCTTTTTACCTTTGACTGTTGGTCTGACATTGATTGACCAACCAATCAATCAATCAATTAAACAATAGAACGAGTGGAAAACACTCACTGTGTTACAAACATAGCCCATCCACACACGTTTTCGCTTATCAGAAAAAACACATTTCATTAATAATAGAGGTTTTTGCACAAATACACATTTCTATACTTTTAGCAAAACTGCAAGCGACACGGAAATTGTCACCTGCTTGTCTAGGAAGTTTTCCACGCATTTAACAGACGCTGTCATCCGCAGTGACTAAATGACACAGGCGTCTATTAAACGTTGTTTATTTTAATATCTTATCTTTGTCTCTTGTATCGTTTTTGCATTGTATAATTTTATATATTATAAATTATGTTGTGAAACACATTGTACTATACTGCTGGAAAGGTGCTCTACAAATACAGATGTGATTTCAATCATTATTCTTATTAGTGTATTGAAGTGATGACGTAATCAATTTGTTGCTACTTTAAAAAAAGGACTTATCAAACATCTTGTCCTGTTAGTGCTGATGCCCAGGATTAGCCTGTACTAAACATTACAAAAAATAAACATTGTGGCAATATTTTTTTACTTCTATATAACTTCTTTATCTGCCAGAGCAATATGGAACATTATCACTGTAGAAATCAGCAGCAACAGGTTCTGTTTTAAGGGTTAAGGGGGTTTTTGTACCATTTTCAATGGAGTACTTTCTCTTCTAGAATGGAAAAGGTGATAAATTGCTTCAGGAAGAACCCAGATGCAACCACGAGACTACTGTGCTTCCCGTGGGCTGGCGGTGGTTCCATTCACTACGCGCGCTGGGGAAATCTCCTGCCCGGCTCAATCGAAGGTTTGATTAATTTCATTTAAAAAACCGCAAAGCCCCAAATCGCTAAATATTTTGAAACAACTAGAGTTGGGTCAAATTGCCCATTTGAAAGTATGCTATATAACACCGCTTGTATTCATGTTCATATATTTCTCCCAGTTTATGCTGTGAAACTTGCTGGAAGAGAGGCTCGTGGGAAAGAGCCTTTCCCCAAGAGCATGCAGCAGATCGTGGATGAGGTCGTCACTGCGGTGCTGCCGCAGCTGAAGGAGAAGCCCTTTGCGCTGTTTGGGCACAGGTATGTGGGGCGGCCTGTAGCGTAGTGGTTAAGGTAAATTACTGGGACACGCAAGGTTGGTGGTTCTAATCCCCGTGTAGCTGCAATAAGATCCGCACAGCCGTTGGGCCCTTGAGCAAGGCCCTTAAACCCTGCATTGCTCCAGGGGAGGATTGTCTCCTGCTTAGTCTAATCAACTGTACGTCGCACTGGATAAGAGCATCTGCCAAATGCCAATAATGTAATGTAATGTATGGAAGGGGCAATGATGCAAAGGAGGCCGGGGTTTGAATGGATACATACTTCGAGACCGTAGAATTATAAGGTTCTGACTGACATTTTTGACAAAAATGAGGAAGTTTCATAAACACATTGTTTATAGGGCACTAAATATGTGTGAACGTTAACTCAAAAGACTAATGAAAAATCTTCATTCCAAGTCGATTCAAAGGCCTACATTAGCAGCTGACTGGAAGAAAATGACTAAAACCAACAGAGACAGCGGCCCTCCAGGACTGGAGTTTGAGAGCCCTGTTCAACAAAGTAAAATTTGATTGGACAAAGTCAATGACGGCTCATTGTAGCTCCATGTGTAATGTGGTTTGAATCTTCACTCTCCCACCATTAGTCCTGACATTACAGTTATTTAACTGACGCTTTTATCCAAAGCGACTTGTTTAGGACAATCCCCCCTGGAGCGATGTGGGGTTAAGGGCATTGCTAGAGGGCCCGGCACTGATCTTATTGTGGTTACACTGGGGCTTGAACCAACAGCCTGACTGCAGGCCTTTGATTGCTTTTTGCTATAGCTTTGGAGCCATGACTAGCTACGCCACAGCTGAGTACCTGAAAAGAGAGCATAACCTGGAGCCGGTGCACGTCTTCCTGTCCGGTGCCTCGGCCCCTTATGTAAGTGCGACTGCAGTTCACAGAAAGGCTGTATACATTGTGCAGATTACAATGAACATTAACATTTTGATATATTTCTGTGTGATACCCTCCCTCTCTCCCCTCAGTCTGAGACTCGGAAGAATTCCCCAAAGAGGAGTGCACTGTCGGATGAAGAGTTTCTTCACTGGCTCAGCACTATTGGGGGAACTCCTCCAGAAATACTGGCCAACCCAGAAATCCTCAAGCTCTTCCTGCCTGTGCTGAAGGCTGACCTCCACGTGGTGGAACACTACCAGTGAGTGTACAGACCGCTCAGTCACCAAGGCAACATTAGTCTTGTTCATGTTATAGGAGGTTATACTGTATAGTACGGGGGTGTGCAACAAGGGCCAATCCGTTTCAGGATTTTGTTTCAACTTCTGGTCTTAATTATTTAATTGACTCAATCATATCTTATCTGATATGTGTATGAGTACCAGCTGTGGACTGCAAGTGTATCCTGATGATTTTACTGAACTCAAATATAGGCTTGAACCAGCATAATTTATAGTGCTGTCAGCCAATTAAAAAAAAAACAAGGAAGTTGGGTGGAACAAAAAGCAGTACCCAGACCGGCCCTCGAGGACCGGAGTTGCGCACACCTGGTATAGAACAATGCAGTACAGAGTTAACTAACTAAAATGTTTCTTTAGTGAAAAAAATGCATTCTTGATTATCTTGTCAAAGTGTGGTTTAAAATTGAAGTCATGAAGCCATCTAAAATTACGCCTATGTGTTGGCCATTGATCCGGTTGCTCAGGTGCACCACGCCAGAAAGCCCATTCCTGTCCTGTGATGTGACGTGTTTCGACGGAAAGGAAGACATTCCCCACGATTTACAAGGTACCAAAAATAAAGTTACTTCCTACATTGCAATGAAACTGTATTTGCCCTTCCTGGTTTCCTCAATTATTGCATAATGTTTGTGACACGGAATGGTTTCAGATCTTTAGACAAAATGTAATATTAGCCAAAGGAAACATTTAGATGATAAATGATTATTTCATCACAGTGTAATAGTCATTGCAAAGTTTCCACAACCACAATGAAAGGAAATTCCAGAAGAGAAAAACGTTGCTGAAATATCTGGAAAGGGCTACAAAGCCATTTCTCAGGCTCTGGGACTCTACTGAACCATGGTGAGAGCCATTATCTCCCAATGGAGAACACTTGGAACAGTGGTGCGTCATCCCATTATCCCAATGCAGGTTACAGTAAGAATCATACCAAATCATACCAAAGGTCAAACATGGTGATATTAGTGTGATGATGTGGGGATGACCTGCCATTATTGAAGGAACCAGAACATTCTTAAGGAGAATATCATGTCAACTGTCTATGAGCAGAGCTGAAGTGTAACTGGGTAAAGCAGCAAGATAATGAACACAAAATACAAAAGCAACTCCACATCTCAATGGCTAAAAAGAAACTAAAGACTTGAACCCAATAGAGATGCTGTGACTGTGACCATCACCTGAAATGTGATGTGAAAAACTATGTGAATCAATTAACTAAATTAAATAATAATTTAAAAACATGTTTTCTGTTCACTCAGGTTCATTTAGTCTAATATTACATTTTGTCAAAACAGCAGAAACCATTAAGTGTGACAAATATGCAATAATAGAGGAAATAAGGAAGGGGGAAAGTGCTTACTTCACTGCACATGCACACTGATGTTTTAATGCTATAAAGTCATGTTTAATTGCGTATATATACATTTTCTCAAAAAGCCTGTTGTTATTAAAATGTTTCTTTGTTGAATTGAATAGTGCACTCACCTTGATGTGTCTTGGGCCCTAAATCCCATTGCAGACTGTTTAAAATCTCTTTTCCCAACAGCGTGGAGAGACATAACAAGTGGGGAATTCACTGTGAAAATGCTTCCGGGATCTCACTTCTACTTAAAAGACTCGTCGAATGAGAAGGTCATACTGGATCTAATCACGAAGCATCTAGAGACAGCTGAGATTGATTATTTGTAGTCAGGTCCGCAACTATGAATTCTCAGGCCCGGGACATACAGTGTATATTACAATGGGCTGCAGAATTATTATTAAAAATGAAGAAAAAAGGCTGCATACAATAAACAACACCATATAGTAAGTTATGTTCAAACATACAGGAAAGCTATACTTTTATTTCAATACATTATCTCTCAAGTTTCAATGTTTTTTATTCAGTGATCAAAGTGTCAAAATTATTGGCACCCCTAACAATTATTGTAAATAAAATTGTCAATATCATTTTACTTAATTTAGTTAATCTCAGTCTGAAGGAACTATATTGTGTCATTCCATTTCTTCCTGTTTCACGAAAGTATAAAAATGAGAAGCACCTCATGCCTACTTGTAAATATTGAGATGTTTTGGAGATGTTTTTGATCAATGGCACAATGAATTCAACAAAGTACCAGGAACATTTTGCAGAAAATCTGGTTGTCTCTGCCAGGAAGAAAATAAAGGAAAAGAAAGCTCAAGTCAACTATTCTTTTTTAGTTTACAGTAAACAGTTTAGTTTTTGTGCACATTTATCAAGGGTGCCAATAATTCTGGAACCGACTGTATATATTTACAGTACACAGTCTATGAATTATAAAGTGCAGTAAGTTTTAGTACAGTGGTACAATTTCTGTTATTTTCTGTTCTGTACTCCTGCACATTGGATTTCAAATTAAGCAATTAATTTGAGGTTATATTGCAGATGAAGGAAGTGATTGGATACACCTAACTAATCAAAAACAGCCATGTGTCCAATTACTTTTGGTCTCCTAAAATGGGGGGACTATGGGTAAAAAAGGATGTAATTCCTACACGGATCACCTGATATGGATGTAAATACCGCAAATCCGACAGAACCGAACCACTGTCCAAATGGTTACACCTTATCTCGCTTTGGATTAAAAGCGTCTGCCAAATGACAAAAATGTAAATGTAAATGTTATCTGCAGGGCTTCCATGAACTAGATAAGGTTTTTCTAAGGAATTACAGGGTTCTTGAAATCGAGAAATTGGTTTAACAGCACAATAGTGTGCGTGTAGCCGGTATGCCTGTCTGCTTACACAATGATGATGACTTGCTGGTGGCAGTGACGAGCGTGACCAGGAGCTTCACTGCGGCGATGCGTAATTAGCAATCAGGTCACCAAAGGATAGAGGGTGTCAGTCTACAGGGCAACCTGCTGATTACTGCATGCTAGCTCCTACTCTTGTTAGTCTATCCCTTGTGCCACTAGAACATTCCTCCTATTCTGGAGTGGTCCTCCTATTCTGGAACATTCCTTCTATTCTGGAGTGGTCCTCCTATTCTGGAACCTTCCTCCTATTATGGAACGTTCCGCCTATTCTGGAACGTTCCGCCTATTCTGGAGTGGTCCTCCAATTCTGTCGGTCCTATTTGTCATGGCACCTTCTGTGTGGTTGATGTATTTCAGACAGTTCTATAACATGTTATTTTAGTAAGCATATATTTGCAGCTTTTGAGAGTTTGGAGCCGGGTTCTGTAGCCCCGGTTCTAGAGAGCCACGTGGTCTGCTGGGCGTCTTGTTACTCAGCTGTTCATTAATTAATAAAATCAGATGGCTTTACACAGTTAACTCACCAAGCAGTTTCTGGGCTATAAATTTGTTGGTGGTTTTAAGATGAGAACCAAAGCTCCAGATGCCGTGGCTTCTCCAGGACCAAGGCTGTGGACACCTGATGTGAAGGAACACAAGTTCTCCCCCTTACAATCACTCACTATTGAATACAGCAAATTAACCAAATTAACCCCTAACTGAGCATAGAATTATAAATCTTGTCTCAGGGATTACGCAGCTGTATCGTAATCTCTATCATGTTATGCTTTGTCGTTTATCCCAAGGCCTTAATTAGCATCTGCTTGAACAGAACCTGCATACACTGCGGCCCGCTACAAATTTAGTTTGACACCTGCGGTCTAAACCTTGGATGGCAATTCAGTATTTTTGCAATACATTTATATTGTTAATCTATAAAGGCCTTGCTCAAGAGCCCAATAGCTGTTAGCTGTGCAGATCTTATTGTGGCTACACCAGGGCTTGAATCACCAACGTTCTGGGTCCCAGTCATGTACTTTAAACACTGGGCTTAACCAATAGGCTACAGGCTGCCCATTCATCCTGTAGAGGTGGTATACAGGTGTGTACAGGATTTGGCCTTTGACATAAGTACATTTTGCTGACGTACAGCTCACATAGAGTAGAAAGGTTTGGCTTGACTATGGGTCAGCGTTTAGCTGAATCTGTGTGCACAGTTTTATTGTTACTCCAAGACGGATTGTGTTATTTTCCAAAGATTGATGTGGGCAAACGAGGCTATGTGGACTCTACCTTTTTGACTAAACCTCCTGAGAGTCAATGTTTGTGTTGCTTTTGTCCACACACTTGTCTCAACTTTCCTCACTGATAGTGAAATTCGGCACATTTAGAAGATGCATTGTGGGAGATGTATTTTGTAAATGTAAATGCATTATGGGAGATGTATTTTGTAAATGTCTATACATTGAGACAGTTGCACTGTTTCACTATTTGGTGACAAATAACATTTAGTGCAAAGAGAAAGATTATCAGAGCATTTAGTAGTATCTTAGGTTTTGAGTACTGACTGGTACATCAATTTTCTGAGCTCTCTCTTAATATAGAACTAGTAATACTATTGATTTTCAGTGACCAAAATATTTTCCAATGAGAATGAATCAGCACATTCTTTACGGTACAGTTGCATTTAGAGGGATACATCTGGTGGTTTCTGATTGACTATTACAGTAGGTCAAGTAGAGGATCTTGGTTGTGTTTACCGTAAATGTAGAGCTCTGTGGACACAACAGCATAGAAACCAGACCTTTGCAGATGACAAGAGACTTTCTGGGCAGCTCATAATGAGATAATGATAATAATATCTGGCTGCTAATTGCATATGCATTCCAGATAACATACATTCTAATTTAGATAATGTAAACACAATGAGATAAAAAT